>NC_040885.2:18412319-18427319 GCF_900634795.4 Betta splendens
TAATCACGTTATCACCTCGGAGCTGATCACAAGCTTTGAATGGGATCGGGTTCATCCGGCGAACAACTACGGATACGCCCTCATAGGAACAGTTTCACAATCTGAATCAGAACCAGAATCTGGCTCCTCTTTCATTTCATTATTAGCTCAGAGTCTGCAAATCTTTAAAATGTTTAGCTGCCAAAGACAAAATCATCATCTTGTCTTAGTTTTAACCAGAACATGATTTGTTTCTAATAACTATTCTGATTTTCTCCATATGATGTTCATTTAACTAGAATAACTGTTAACATGGACACACGGGGGACAGAGAACAACACACACACTGGCTCAGACAGACAGAGGCACATTCATGCTTTCCTGGCTTCCTCATTCACACAGCGAGCAGCCGTGCACCCGTGACACAGCTCCCATATAATGGCTTTATTATTTCACCGTGACTCTCGTGGCTGAGGACGTGCGGGCAGGAAACGCAGCGTCAGAGCTGGCGTCGGCCCGCGGGGGGAGCTCCTGACTCCAGGTTCTGGCTAATGGGTCCCAGATGCAGGGGAGCGCGGGCCAGCGGCTGCGTCAGCGCGCAAAGACCCTCGAAGGAGCGTCGACTTCCCGGACGTTGAGTCACGGCCAGGCTTTGGCATCTCAGCGTGAGCACACGATGACTGAGAGGAGCCGCTGTAGTAAAAACGGGTCCGGACCCAAAAGAGTGGGATCGACAGCGTCTCAGTCTTCCAAATGTTTCTGATGTTTGTGGGAAAAGTCAGCAGACGAAGCCAAAGCCTCCGAACCTTTGGACGTTTACAGTCACTCCTTCTTCAGCCGCTTCGCACAAACTAACTGGCACCAACCGCAGCTCACGCTCGGCCCAGTTCTGGATGTTCTGTGTCCTAACGCAGATGATGTGGGACATTCTGTACTGATGGAAAGTCCCCGTGTAGTGAGACCCGGTGGATGATTATAGTCATTTTGTCTCATTTTGAAATCCATCATCTCCTATGATCGGTCACTGCAGCCTGTGTGAACTGACGCCTGACGTTCCCTGATGTGAGAGCTGCAGTTCTGCTCACGCCAGGTTTGGGAGCGACACCTTGACCTCCGGTCAGGAGGCGCCGGGTCGAGACCCATCAGCCGTAGAGGCGACGGAGACCGTCCATGTTAAAGGGACAGCGATGAAACAACCAGAAATGACTACAAACGGCTCCTGTGGCGGCGTTTTAACACACGACGCTCTAAAAACGCACATTATTGGTAAAGAAGCCGTGTGACGCACGGCCACAGACCTCCAGCACATGCGACCGTGTGGTTCAGTGACTGTAAGAAGAATGCGGTTTGGGCCGAGCGCTCTCTCTCAGGTCTCTCATTATTTCCAGAACTCTTGGAAAATGTCGGCGTGTGCTGCTTTTCCTCCGGGTTCCACCTCCGTTCGGCTCCGTTCTCGCTCCGTTCTCGCTCTGTTCGGCTCCGTTCTGCTCCGTTCTGCTCCGTTCTCGCTCCGTTCTGCTCCGTTCTGCTCCGTTCTGCTCCGTTCTGCTCCGTTCTCGCTCCTCTCCCTCGGTCCTCGCTGCCGTTTGCTGGTGTCTCTGTGACAGTGAACAAGTGAGTCAGAGGCATTTGGGTCAGTGAACCACACAGACTGAGCTACTGTACGACACTCACCCACTAACACTAATATTTATGTGTAAACACACACACACACACACACACACACACACACACACACACACACACACACACACACACACACACACACACACACACAAAGCTTGGAGGATTTTACTTTAAATCCGACTTGGTTTGTTGTTCAGCCCTTGACCTTTGAAAAAAAAGATCCCAGCTCCATCTGAGCTAAGTGGATATTTATACCTTGTTTATTTATGAGCCCATTTTAGTTTGTGTAACCGATGCTGCAGGAAATGTCCCATATCTTCATCCACGACGAGCATTTCCTTCGCATGATGTCAGCGTGGGAGCCTCAGAGTGAGGCCGCTGTGGGAGTGGGTGCCCGTGCGTTCTCCAGCTCTGGTTCTCGGTCACTCGGTCGCTGCGGCTGAGATTTCACCGACACCTGAGCGCATTGAGTTTCAGCAGAGCCGCGTGGGAGCTAACGGCACAATAAACGCACAGAAACGTGGAATGGACCCACGCAGACAAACAGCGGCGCCGGTGCCAAAGTGTCAGCTGAGCTGCCACACCTCTGGGTGTTCATCCAACAAAAGCGTGTTTGGAGCACAAGGCAGATAAAGTGTTCCAGTCCGAGTGCTGTTAGTATCAGGCCTCTCCCTGCGCGCGTTCATAAAGCACTAAAGGAACCTGTCACCCGCTGATTAAGAGGCTTTTACGGCTGGACTGCTCTGTTAGCTGCTATCTGAGACACCTGACAGTCACATTCACTTGCTCAACTTGACCCACATAAACACAGGCCACTTCAAAAACACCCCCCACCTCACTGCTCGTCCTTTATTGCTCACGATTGTCAGGTGATTAAACAATGATACGAGGCCGGGTGACAAATCTTCATCTGAAGCACTTTGTGTTCTCAGAACACTGGGCCGGACGGGAAGCGGGTTCGGGCTCACGGAGCAGAATGCGATCGTGAACAGAGCTCTGAGCCGCTGCTCTGGAGACGCTCTATGGGACCTCCACGCTGAAAACAGAGGGGTCCCCACACCTGTCTGGCACATGGGACACATGGACCCTGCACTGGTTGCACAACCAGCCTAAAGGCTCACATTTCACCTACGGAAGGAACAACAGGTGCCTGGTTCTGACCAGAATCTGTTGGACGGCTTGAAAGTCGTGTTCTTGGTGACTTCGTCCGACGCCCTGCGATGGGCACCCATCACCCACAGCCGCTGGGACGGGCTCCAGCCCCCGCGACCGCATGTGGGATTCAGCAGTATGGAAATGGATGGATGGACTGACCCCACCCCCCACAGACAGAAGAACAAGATGAATGAAGTGTTCCCCATTGACTGACGCCTGCATTTAATCAATTTTAGTCATTTTGCTTAGTATTCAGCAGTTTTGCTTTAACGATTTGCTCTCCATCACTCGCGCTACACGATGCAGCTAATGGTCTGGATCATGTTATAGGTTTGTGGCTTCCTAGACGTTACAGTAAAACCAAATCAGTCTTTAAAGTTCCAAGAATGAGCCAAGACGGCTGCTTGTTCTTGATTAAAGGTGAGGCTAATCACTTTTCTTGATTCATAAAAGATCCAACCGACCAAGACCAAGTTCTGGATTAAAATGGATGACTGGTTTTAAAATTACCTTTTCCACTGATTATCAGGCCACTTAAGTGTTGTCTGTGTAATGAACCAAAAAGACATCCCATTGATTTTTTTTTTAATTACGTCAACATTGGAAAAAAAAGTGCTGTTTGAATAAAGGATATTTAAAATTCAAATGAAAGACAAATGACTAAAATAATTTATGATACAAGAACAAATATATTTACATAAAATATATGTACACAGTTTAAAAGTCTGCACAACCAAAACAACCAAACACAAAAACGCACATTACAGGCCAGACTGCGGCCAAGTGGAGGTAGGTTTGATCATGCCAAGAAAAGAAAGAATCATCCCTGTCTGAGAACTGCAGAAGGCAGTTCGTGACAAAAAGCTCAACGAAAAATGAAGGAAAATCCAGGAAGCGTAAACTGTTGGATGATGAGGTTGAACCCGGCGGCGACAGACAACGGAAACAAGAGTCTTGAACAGAAGGCGTTTCAAGGCAGAACAGGTTTTATCAAGAAAAGCCAAAACAGACACGGTCATTTTTCCTACACACCGACGGGAGGAGGAATGAAGTTACAGGATGCATGTAAGACATTTGAAACCATTCAAACACTACATGAACATTATGAGAATACAGTGACATTCAACTCCATTATTGGCATTTTAAACACCCAATATGAAGCAACAGGCCTCTGGTGAACAGGTAAAGCCTTGAACTGCACTTTAGTCCTTTGGAAACGTTTTTAGCGTCATTTGTCCATGAGATCGGATCAAACCATTTAACTGGAGACAAAATGGTGCAGGCTGCTCATCTTTACGAGAGGGGAATGTCTGTCAAAGTCAGCAGCCACATTACTGTAACAAGTGGATCAGATTTTATTAAAAAAAAAAAAAAGAATCAAAGCAAAACGTGAGGATTTGATACTAGCTACAAGGTTGGTAGAAACAGTCCCTGGTTTTCAAGCTATTCGCCCTGGTTAAGAGTCGCCTCATTAAAAAAAGTTACTAACAGACTAAAAATGGCTGCTCTACGAGCAACATCGTCACAGTATCGCCGCCGCTGCAGCTTCCTCCAACCACAACCATTAAATATTATTTCAGGACACTGTCACGGCTTCAGACGAGAACGCCTTTAACAGACCTTCTCAGCTTTGGCCGATTTGCTACGTCTCTTTTCTGTCCTCAGGAACCTGATTGACATTTAATGCGGCAGCCACTGAAACGCCTTCGCATTGGAAGCAAACGCACGCGTTGAAGCGAGGGAACCGTTGGTAGCGTGAACCGAGGCCCAGCATCAAACCCGGTCAATACAGTCTTACAATTAACAGCCAACAACGAGGCTGAACGCACACTGGACTCTCCTCAACAAATAAAGTAGAGTCGGAATTAGAGTTTAGCTGCATTTGACAGAGGCGCAGTTAAAGCAAATAACTTCAAAGCCACCAATAAATACCTGCGAGTGGAGGGATCACTGGTCAGTATGGCTACGAGACACCCTGAAAGCAACATTCAAGTTTCATTTAACTACTGAGCTCCAGTGGCTTCCAGTTATTTAACTTAACAGGCACTTTGATGCATTCATTCCACGGCCCCATTTGGCATCTTTGACGAAAACGATCCCAAACGAGACGACACAAAACAATTACAAAAAGATTATTGTCGATCAGTGTGCATCCAGCCATCCTAAAAAATATATATATATAAATCTATAAAACCTGGTCGCTCCATCCATGTGTCAACTTAAAACAGAACATCCTACTCAACAGTCAGCAGTCAAGGCGTGAGAATGAGCATCTCTGAGGCAATGAGTGTGTGTTGTGTTTGTGGACATACAGTCATCATACAGTCTGTGAAATGCCAACGTTTGTGCGCCCGCCGTCCTTCACACCCAGCCCTCCCTCTGTCTCTGTACAAAGTCTGGTCGCCGCATTAGCTGCGCAGCCGCTGCATTAGCTGCGCAGCCGCTGCAGCCGGGCCTTCAGCTCCTCCTGTTTGGCCCGGAGCCGCTCCTTCTTGGTCTGCAGCCGGTGGCCCTCGTTCTCCAGGCCGTAGATGCAGTCTCTGGCCTTCTTCAGGATCACCACCTTGGACGCTTTGTCGTTGCACAGCAGCTCTGGCACGTTGTCGCGCAGGCGCATGAAGCAGTTCTTCAGCTCGTTGCGCCGCTGCCTCTCCATCACGTTGTGAGTCCGCCGCCGCTCCTCCTCGTCCTCCGTTTCCATGGAGTTTCGGGAGGAGTGGTGGCTGTAGCGCGACGACGATGACGACGACGAAGACGAGCTGCGCGACGAGTGGTGGAAGCGCGCCGAGCCGTCGCCCCTCGTGCGCTTGTTGGACGGCGGCGGCGAAGCGGGACACGGCGCCGCGTAGTTGTGTTGCAGCTGGATCTCGAAGTTGTGGCGCTGAAGCGCTCGCTGCTCCTCTTCCCGTTTCTGCTGACGAGCGGACAGGTCGTCCAATGAGGGCAGGGGGGAGGGGCGGGAGGGACAGCGGACCACCGTCACCACATCAATCTCCTCCTCTGTCGGAGAAAAGAGGCAAAGGTTTAGGGGCGTTATCTCATCTCATGACCTCCGGTCATCTGATCTGATCAGTGACAACATGATGAATGGGACACTGAAAATAGCTGTGTACACTACACACATGTGGGTTGGATCTCACATCATGCAAATGTCTGCTTCTACTGTAAACAACAAACTGTTGACTAATGAGTACAAATCCATTGGAGTAAACACAACAGCAACAGACAGATAAGGTAAAAAAACCAAACACTTTTCTACTTACTCATACACGAAAAGAACTAAACTAATTTAAATTTCTCCTAGTGAGTAACACTTTCATTAAATACCAGTGAACCACTTCCCCTTTGGTTTGCAGCCAAGGCGGCAGGAATGTTAAATGAGTCATCACGGCGAGAGAGAGAGAGCCTCAACAGTTAGCGAACACGAGCGAGTCAATAAATGATCTCCTCTAAACCCTCTCGTACCCACATCCGTCAAAGGCAGAACCCGCCCGTGCGTTACAACCGCCTCGGGTCATAAACGAACGCCAGATAAGACGAGAACACTTGGATTATCTACGGATCTCCAGTGAAACCCACTGTTCACGATTAGCTGTACAATAACAAAACGCTCAGCATTTACCACAACATACGGGACGAAGGACTTCATTAAGTTCTGGACTCACCAGAATCACTGGAGGAATACGTGGACAGTTCTCCACCAGTTGAGCCGTAGTCCGACGTGGCCTCGCTGGGTTCCTGCGTGTCCATCAGGTTCTGGCAGTCCAGCGTGGAGCCGGCGATCTCCTCGAAGATGCTGGTGTCGATCTCCGACAGCAACGGGCTGGAGCCGAGCATGGTGGAGACCAGCTTCTCGTCCAGCCTGTCGGCCGCCAGGCAGCGCCACAGGCAGTCCTCGGCGCCGTCCCCCAGCGGCGAGCCGGCCCGGCTCAGCTCGGCGCCCTTCTCGGCGGCGTCGGGGTGGAAGAAGTCGCAGTTCCAGTTGAGCTGCATGTCGTGGTCCTCCAGGAGGATGTCGGACACGTAGCTGAGCTGGTCCTCCTTGGACAGCGGCTTGGTGCCGCCCAGGCCCGTCTTCATGGGGGGCGACTGCGGCGGCGTCGGCAGAGACTGGAGGTCCTTCATCAGACTCTGGCAGAACTCGTCGTCAAAGAGCAGCGGCTCGGTGCAAAACCAGTCCTGGGACTGAGCGAAGCTTTGCAACATGTTTGCTGGTTGAATCTGAGAGAACAATAAAAAAACAAAACAATAAATAACAGAGGTAGCGGTGCTTCTTAAAGCTTAAATCCAGAAGTAGTGCGTTTCGAGCAGCTGTAAGTTCCACGGGACGCGACCACGCAGCAGCACGTGTTGTAGTGAAAGTCTAAACCAGTTCCTCCAGACTGAGACCCGAGCGGCAGCGTGCCGCCTTTTATGTGTGTTTACATCACCGAGGCCCCGCCCCGCGGCTCCCCAGGAGGCCCACGGCCCAGACCCCCGCCTGCCGTGACGTCACAGAAACAGCTGGAAGAGACCGGGGTAAAATCCCCTCTCTCTCCACGATTTACATTTTTCCTATTCACGAGCGTAATCAAAAACCTGCAGAAAGAAACCCGGCTCCTGCTGACACAAACAATACTGGGCGGTTTCTTAGAACCACCGCAAGTCAACGCCGCAGGGGATCGAGACAATTTATTTAGGAGATTAATAAAGACCAACTCACAGAACAAAAGCCAGAGCAATTAACATTTAAAAGCCTCGGCTCTGAACAAACAACCCACTCAGGACATCCTGCAGTCCCACAATTAAAGTGGTAAAATAATCACTGTGCAGCTCACGAGAAAAGTGGCGAAACCCATGCAGACAGACCATAATATTCCCCGTGGAGGTCTGACGGGAACAAAGCAGCAGTGTGCGGCGCAGAGCGGAGTTAAAGGCTGCCTTTCTCCTCCATCCGAGCCTGGAAACCTCGGGCGAAACCCAAATACAGCGCCGTCTGCTCCGCGACGAGGCAGTCGAATACGCGCCTACTGCCGTTCACGCAGTTGTAGCGACTCAGACACGCAGCCGCTGTCTGCGGCATTAGCACGCGCCTTCAACTCTTCGCTACCGGCGAATCCGCACCGACGCAGCGTGACTGCACGTCAGGACACGGCGTTCAAAACGTGCGCGTTTTGTGAATGGCGTTTTGAACGTAGACGCCGCGGAGCGTCTTTATCCGCAGTCAGGCTGCGCAAACCGCGCCGGACTTCGTTTACGACTGAGCATCGAAGGACAATTGTTAAAACAGGTCTTCAAAAAAAACGCAATTCGATGGAAATGCATCATCGCACACAACGAGTGCCGACTCCGTGTTTTCCATGTGAAAATCCGCCAAATTAAAGCGAACTCGAACTCCGTCCGGCAGCTCGAGGCTGAGCCTGCGCACGGGGCCATTTAAAGCACGCGTGGGTTGAGCGACGCCGGTCTCCACGTGAAACCGGCATTCTTTCACCCTCCACGTCACTCGCCGCACGAAACGCAAAAACCCCACAACAAATAAGCCACAATTTAGAAGCAACCCCCGCGTGTTCACTCACTGCCGGTTTGCGTGGGTTACGTTTTAATGCAGCCACGCAGCTGTCTTACCTTCAGCTGTTCTTAAGGAGAAATTCAAAACGAAGAAGAAAAAATCAGGACACGTCCAAAGAATTCCAATAGCGTCCACGCAGAAGTGTAAAAACCAGTTACTGTGAGTTTGAGTTAGATTTTCTGCGTGTAAAGTTAAAGTTGGAGCAGGGCAGCATGGTGTGTGTGCGCGTGCGTCTTTTGCGTATTCCTCCTCTTCCGCTACGGTCGGACAGAATAGGTGTGGCCGTGCGGCTTGGACTCCTTATATAGTCTGCAAAAGCACCGCGTGTCCCTCCGCTGAAAAACTCGCGCCAAAATGTCCAAAACGGCACCCGATAAGTAACGGCGTTCAAACCCACCGTTGCTTTGACCACCGTCCGGTGCCGTTTGGATCGAGTCCGAGCGGAAAAACCAGAGACGAACGCGACTGCTGGTATTTTCGCTTTGAACGAGGGCCTATATTGTCCTGGCGGAGCGATACTGTGCGGGCTGGGATTCCAGGAAAATGGTGGCGGGTAAAAAGTTAGGACAGACGAAACACGTGTCGGCTCCGAGCACGGATTGTGAGAAGCCGGCTGTCTCACCGCCTGCCTGTCTCACCGCCTCGCCACGGAGCCGCAGGCTGAAGCGAAGGCAGACCTAAACGCGTTTATAGCCGTTATTATCTATGCAGTTTTCACTAAAATGAGCGTAATGTGATGCATTGAGGGCGGTTTTGGGGCATTTATGACACACAATGGCCCGGTCCAGTAGACGGTTCGGTATTTTGCGGCTCAGCGGAGGCGGGAGCTTATAGTAGATCGTTCCTCCTCCGTGTACCTTTAAACGTAGGGATGCGTGTGATGACCGACAGACAGGCTGAACGCTCCAGAGCCACGTTGTCCTCCAGGTCCAACTGTTGCAGCGGTATTTCACCATCCATCCATTGACCCGTCCATCAGCAGCCCCTCCTCCTACACTGAATACCACAACTACAACCACTCTGAAGCGGATCAGCGTATTATACACACGTAACCTTTACAAGTTCATAATTATATTATTAGATTATTCTAATATAGCCTATATATTATTATTTTATTTGCAAATCAAATGATCAAATACTATGCTGCAAGTCTCTCTGTAGATGGATGACTTTCAAGGAATAAACATATAAAATGCAAGAACCGCAGCCTGCATTGGATGAATGATCCTCTCACAGCCCGGCTCGGTTTCCGCAGCCCCCCCTCCCTCCGCGTCGTTCCTCTCGTGAGCTGCGCGTTACATAATGGACATAAAGGATTCTGGAGCGGGTGGGAGACGGTCTCGTTTCGCTGTGCGATCCCGTTTAACCCCATGCAGTCATGTTTATGAGACGTTAATCCTCATCCTTCTCTACCTTCAGCCCCGGAGTTATCTCTGCTCTGCATGAACAGCCTCAACCCGCAGGAAGGGGCGCAACCAGAACGCCGTTTCACCAGGAGGAGATAATATTAGGGAACATTAAACCCAACGTCACGAATAATTTACACTATACATTCTTCTAACATCGCCAAATCATCATCTTAACAGTCGTAACACAAAACAAGTCACATCGTTGTATATTATTTTTATTCATTTTTTATTCCGTATTATTTAGTCTTTTATTCCGTAAAACGCACAGTCGCAGCCTTGTTACACAGACCACAGTATAATATTAGTGTGACATTTTCTGCCTGAGGACAGAACTTTTCTTAATAAACTGGAAAATGGCAGCATAATCTGAGAAAGAACAAAACGTCCTGCACCGAATTTGAAAACCTCTGCAAGTTCACAGGGTTTGTCTGTAGCAGCTGATGTGATGGGCGGATCACAGCGGCGGCGCAGCGGCAGAGCACGTTATGTAACGGCAGCGGTCGGCGCGCGCGCACTCACGAGAGCGAGCGAGGAGAGGGGGCTCGTGCCTGGCCTGAACTAGTGTGTTCATGTGCCACCTACAGGCCGAGGGGCCTCATTTCGGCTGCAGAGCCACACACCTCTGTGTTGCCAGGTCTGAGGGGGTCACCCGTTCAATTCCCAGCTCCACCTGTGCAGCAGGAGGAGCCGCTGATTCTGTCATCTTATATTAAAGTCTGCACGTGACCTCCAGGAAGCAGCGCGTCTGCTGTTTAACGAGGTGCAGTGAGGGCGAGGGGGCACGGGCAGGAAGCCGCATCCTCCGCATCCTGTCAAACATGCAGTTCCTGCAGATCCTCGTTCAGTGACGCTGCGCTGCCGGTGCCCACGCTCTGTGCAGGGCATTAAACGCATCACTATGGAAAACAATGGGGTGCAGAACCTCCCAGTGTCTCGTTTCTTGGACTCTCCTGGACGTGTGGCCTTTTTTAGGCTTTCGTGGCTGCAGCTGGATTTTCTGCAGACATCTGTTTGATAGAAGCACAGATGATGTAAATCAGCTGAGTCTATGACAGCACAGAGAATCACTCACAGAAGATAAGGCCGCCTCCAGCCGGCACCACCAGTGATGTCACCCGTTTGTTCCTAAAAGCAGCAGATGCAAGAAATCCTTTCAGTTTTCAGCCCAAAATGAACAGAGTACCAACTTCTTGACAGGAAGCGGGAGCGACCACAGGTGTAAATCATCTTCTCTCTCAGACGAACGTGTGATCGGATGGAACCATTCTGAGCTGAGAGCGTTCTTCAGGGAAGAACGAACGCCTCCACTTCCCACGAGGCCCAGATGTGGCAGAGATCAGGCTTCAACCTTTGCAGCACCTCCCTGAACAACACGGGATCCCTAAGGCTCAGTCAGCTGACTGACGGAACCAGCGGAACCAACGGAACCAACAGAACAAGGCTCCGCTCTGCATCCGAGTCAGAACCGTAGTTCTGACGTTGGCTGACTTCAGTCATTTCACTGTGACAATGGAACATTGAGCTCTTTCCGGCCTCACTGGTCGACTACTCACTGCCTGACAGCTCTGACTGGTTACAGTGGAGGCCCATTGACTGGTTTCCACTGATAGCGTAAACCTTGGAACCCGTTCACAGACGAGTAGGTTCCTTACTGACAGGTCCTGATTGAAGCTGCCTCTTTAAACCCGACCAGTCATTTGTAGCTTTAAATCCTCGGCGCATCTCGAGCATCAGACGCCGTAAACAATCATTTCTGCCGTTCAACCGCAGATTTTCGGTTTAGCCTGCGGTTACTCGCTGCAATCTCACACCTCCTCACGACTTCAAACCACCTGAAGATGCCGCCGAAGCATCTGATGCTCATCGCTGACTTTCGTTATGGCTGTTTTGTGCGTTTCTTGGTGGAGTTTTGTGCACTTTAAGGCGACAGAGGCGCAGACGCTCCCTGCGCTCAGTGCTGCGTCACAGTAGGAGGTCATGGGTGAGGGTGGGTCATTAGGGGCGCGAGCCCCTATGCAAATAAACTGCAACAAGGGGAAGATAAGATAAAAGGACCCGTCTGCGATGCAGCGCCAGGACCCAGTAACACCTCCAGCAGATCCTCATGCACCAGTTACAGCTATTGGTTTAAGCTGCATTAACAGGCTCAGGTTGCTAATCAGTGAATCAGTAAATTCCCAAAGGCGATGACAACAACAACAAACGGCAGCACCGGTCCAACCTCCTGATGGGTTCCAGCGCAGGCCCAGACCAGAGTCTGGATCCGCCCTGCTCTCAGGTCACTGTGGTTTATATGAAGTCCTTAAACTGGTACCAGTAAAGGTTTGTTAAGTGACTGACTGACCTACAAGTTCAGTGGCTCAGTGAACCTCAGTGGCATAAGACATCTAATATCACACACACACACACACACACACACACACACACACACACACACACACACACACACACACACACACACACACACACACACACACAGCCCCAGGGCTGGGAGCCGCCGGGGAATGGGATTACCACCCGCCGCTTGATCTCGTCCTTATTAGGACTCCTCATCCTGCACCGCGTCTCTGTGCAGACAGACAGGCTGCTGCTGCCTGTCTGTCTGCCTGTCGGCTTTAATTAGACAGCAGCACACACACACACACACACACGCACGCATGCACACACACACATGCACGCACACACAGGCACACACACACACGCACGCATGCACACACACACATGCACACACACACACGCACGCACACACACACACACACACACACACACACACACACACACACACACACACACACACACACTCTCAGCTGTCATTCAAACACAGTTACAGCTAAATGTGAATGAACTCTCGTTTTACTCAGAAACGTATCATAGCGTCTGTACCTTGAAGACTGTGATTCACAGGTTGACGCTGTAGAATGAGACCCTGAGCAGTAGATCAGGTCCAACATTGGTTCTGTTCATGCAGTCAAAAGAATTAACATGCGGTTCCACTTGTTAATAGAAATAATCATGGAACTACACTGAGCAAAGGTGTTTATCTTCGTTCCTTGAAGCTGACATTTTGAAGAGACAAAGCTTTGGTCTGATGGTGGTAATTTGCCTTTGGGTGTGTGTTTATGAAGCAGTTTAACATTCAGATGATCTGGTGTAAAGATAGAAACCTCTGTTTCCTGTGGCTGCGTGTCAGAAGAACACTCATTCATGCTGAGCCTCGACCAGAGCCCTGCAGGCCGGACACCAGGCCGTGCTGGTGCCGATGCCGGTGCTGGTGCTGGTGCCGGTGCTGGTGCTGATGCTGGTGCTGGTGCCGGTGCTGGTGCCGATGCCGGTGCTGGTGCTGGTGCCGGTGCTGGTGCTGATGCTGGTGCTGGTGCTGATGACGGTGACGATGCCGGTGCTGATGCTGGTGCTGGTGCCGGTGCTGGTGCTGATCCTGTGGTTTCACGTTTTTCTGTAAAATACTAAACTGGTCACAGCAGCTTCACTTTCACATCTGGTGAACTTTATAATTGAAAAGAATCCGACTTGTTCCCATCTGGACTTCATTCCTCCCAGTCTGACCACAGGATGTGGTCAAAGGAGAGACCAGACACACGTCCAGCTGAATGATGATCCCACCATGCACCTTTTCCATCTCCACTGATAAGTTACTTTTTCCGTGTCGCATTAGAACATGGGGCTGGAGACATTTTTCAAGTGTATGTTTTTTCAAATGTCCCAAAAGGTCAGTTGACCTGAAATGAAACCTTTGCATTTGTTGCATTCGTGGTCTAGTTTGTTTGAGGGGGCGGTGGTGCAGTGGTTCATGCTGCTCCGTCACTGCTACGAGGACCCGTGGGGGGTCTGCAGGTTCTGTCTCGCTGCCTCGGCTCTGGCTACGTCCTGGGACGGGCTCATGGCGGTGCTGCTTCTGACCCATGGGTGGATGTTACGGCCTCGCCCCCTCTCTCGCTCCCTCTCTCACCCCCTCTCTCGCTCCCTCTCTCACCCCCTCTCACTCCCTCTCTCGCCCCTCTCGCCCCCCTCTCTCCCCCCCTCTCGCTCCCCCTCTCCCCCCCTCTCGCTCCCTCTCTCGCCCCCTCTCTCACCCCCTCTCTCACCCCCTCTCTCACCCCCTCTCTCGCCCCCTCTCTCGCCCCCTCTCTCACCCCCCTCTCTCACCCGAACCCCCATCTGCTCCCTCTCTCGCCCCCTCTCGCCCCCTCTCTCACCCCTCATCATCTCCACGCTCTCTGCCCTCTCGCACACTCCTCTCTCACCCACTCTCACCCCCTCTCTTCCGCCCTCTCTTCTCACCCCTCTCGCTTCTCCACCTCGCCCGCCCCGCCTCTCAGCGTCCCCCTCTCGTCCCCTCTCTCATCCCCCCTCTCTCACACTGACCACCCTAGCGGTCGTTCAGCCATGGTCCTTCTCCCCCTCTCTCCCCGTCTCCTCCGCCGGCGTCTTCGAGTCTCTCATGTCTTCGCCCGCTTCTCTCTCCCCCTCTCTATCTCCTCCCCTGCCCCTCGTCATCCTTCCCTAAGCTCTCTTCACCCCCTGCAGTCTATCTCCCTCTCCTCCCCCTATTGCTCGCCCCAACGACCTCTTCTCCGCATCTCCCCTCCCCCTCTCTAGCTCTCGCCCCTCGGTCTCTAAGTTCTCCTCGTGGCTCTCGTCGCCCCTACAAAGATCTAGTCGCTTTCGCCCCCTCTTCGTCCCCTCTCTTCGCTCCCTCTCTCCCCCCCTCTTCACCCCCTCGCGCTCCCTCTCTCGGCCCCCTCTCTCTCGCCCCATCTCTCCTTCTCGCCCCCACTCTGTCTCGCCCCTCCTTTCATCAGCTTCTTCCCTCATCTCTCCCCTCTACCTCACCCCTCGTCTCACCCCCTCCCTCTCCCTCTCTCACCCCTCTCGTTCTCCCTCTCGCCTCTCGTCAGCCTCTCCTCTCTCTACCCCCTCTCCGTACGTCCCTCTCCCTGCCCTTCACGCCCTCGGCTTCTGTCCGTCACCTCCCCACCTCTCTTTCCCTCTCTCGCCCCCTCTCTCCCCCCCTCTCTCACCCTCCCTCTCTCTCTCCCTAAGGAGTCTCTCTCCCCGCCCTCTCTGCTCTCCCGGCTCTATCTCGCCCCTCCTCACGTGCCACCTCCTGGCCGCCCCCTGTCTCGTCTCCTCCTCTAGACTTCCTCGCTCTCCCTCTCTCGCCTCCTCTCCTCGCCCTCTCATCATCGTTCCCTCCTGTACCACTCTCTCCCCTGGGCTGGCCCTACTTCTCTCCATCCCCCTAGCGAAAATCCTTCTTCG
>NC_040885.2:18436583-18461583 GCF_900634795.4 Betta splendens
AAGCAAACATGCTGCAGATCCAGGCATTAATCAAAGAAAAAATCCCTTATTTCATAAGATTCCTGGATCTGCACCAAAACGCTCCTCGTATCTTAGTTTGCGCCATAAAGTTTCTATAAACATCTCTGGAATCTCTGGTTTTGGGGGAACCTGGTGCACGGACATCAAACCTGTGATGGAAGTCGCATCGTGAGTGAGGCCTCCCAGAGGCTGACGCCGCTCTGCTCCTGTGAGGGAGCGGGTGGTTACACAGATGAAGTCCTGCACCCCGTATCCAGCTGTTCTCTGTGGACTGAGAGCTGAACTGTTCTCACACAGGGACCTCCTGAGGCTGACGGCTTCATTCAGATGCTCTTCGTGTCTCAGTGCTTCAGTTTGAGGTGCGTGGTCGCCCCCTGGTGGTCGCCCACAGACCTCAAACTGAAGCGTTTCATCAGTGTTTCAGAGAGAATTCATCATCAGCAGGTCACAGATAATAGCAGACATGGTCCATGACTAAATACCCATTAGACTATTGTTCAGAGCCAGTTTCCTGTCCAGGAACCGGCCCGTCTCCATCCTACGACCACAGTCTTAACGCTTGTTCCTGTTCTGTAATTGTAACTGAATGTGATTAAGGCACGACGCTGATGCGGACGTATTCAACATTTATTTTCTGTCATTTTAAAAACTGTCGGAGAACAATCAAAATATAAATACAATTTTTCCTCACACTCTCACTCACACACACCTTGGCATCATAACACAAACACACACACACACACGCCTGGCCCCTGATTTAGATGCTTGAAGCAGCACATTCATCGTGAACGTTACACTCATGTACACACATGTTGATGCTAGCGATCAGAGGGTCAGGCCACCGCTACACGGCCGGACGGAGGAGATGCTCCTCGGACATGTTTGATTAAAAGTCGCCTGGTGATGAATTTGGCAAGAATTATGTGGATGACACGCTGCACAGTGGTGGATAAAAGCAAGATCTGGACATAGAAGGATGGAGATCAAAGCGCTAGAAGCACCTGGAACTCAGCAGGGGTGGTGGTGGTGGTGGTGGGGGGGGGGGGGGGGGGGCAACCAATCATACTGCAAGTGTATCATTTAACACTAGTGTTCACCTGTCCCACATAAAGAAAGGAGAAGAAGCCCTTTTCCCTAAAATTAAGAAGTCTCATCTATTTATTGTGAGGGAGTTTTTAACACTGAGTTCAGTGCAACACTTTTACACATGTTTCTTTCCCTTCCTCTCCAGGAGCCAGTTGGTCAGTAAATAAGCTAAAATCAGTCAAACTGCAGCAGGTGAGAGGATCCAGTTTACCAACGACGCGGAGAAGAGCGGCTCGGACGCTGTTCTCGTGAAGTTAAAGCTGAGAGATGAAAAATTTGGCTGCAGCTCGTCGGCTTTACCACAACTGCCACTTAAAACGCCGAACAAGCGGCCGTTGTCTGAAGGAATTTGGCTGTTTGGCTGCAGGCGCACGACGACGCGGGGCTTCATCAGGTCACACAGCTCACATTCATTTAAAGCCTCTATGTGAAGGTTTCGAAATGTGCAACTCAAAGGAACACTGACCTGGTTGCACACGTCCAAACGCTGGACTGAACCTCGCCTCCATCCTGATTTTACTATGAACGTTTAACCATCAAATAAAAATCTAACACATATGGTTTCAAATCAATCCTGCCTCATATGTGTCACCATTTAATGATTTCAAAAGGTTGTTGTCAGTTTTACTTTGTGTAGCTGGGTCTGTAAAGGAACACGCCACCTAGAATCATCCACACACAATCGGATGCCTTCAGTATCAGGTTCAAATGAACGTGAATGAAAAGCATCACATTGTGTTTGCAGAGATTTTATAAATAGTATATAAACTAATAAAGGTCAAGAAGCTTTTTAAAACATTGGTTTTCTCTGGTGTAACTGGCATGTGTGCAAATGTTTGTGTGAGATAATAAAAATGACTTTAGGTGACATATTCCTTTAAAAGAGGAGAAGGGCTCAGTCACACATCTAAAAAGCATTCAGGCTGAAGGGGACAGACGCCAGGAGGGGCCTTCCCTTTCTCCATGAAGGAACTCCTGGAGTTTGTCTGGATCCCTGACACGTCCTCTTCTCTGCTCATGTCAATTCAAAAGCCTCCAAAAGTCAAAAAGTTTTTTTGTTTTCCAATGTCGTATTTTGTCTCTGTCCTGTTGGTCTTGAATTTAACAGTGGAGAAGAAAATTCCAATGCTCCTCAGTGTGCTTTTCCAGAACGAAGAGGAATTCAAAACCTCTGTGATTTCCTGGCTCAGTCTGATGGAAGACAGAAAGACGAAGGGAAAACAAACTTCTTGCTTCCTCCGCCGTCTGTTCCTCTTCTCTTGGCTTTTCTGTCTGCGTCCTGATCTGTGCTGCACCTTGGAGACCAGCGGGGGGCGCTGTTAGGACGCCTTGCCCAGCTCTATTTTCTTCTGGATGACACGAGCCGAGTGGTAGATGAGCGAGTCGATCAGTCCAGCCACTGCAGGGGGTGGACACACAAAGCCGTCAGAGTCTTATTTAAGTTTAACACGCAAATCAAATAGTATGTTCACATAATGGGACTGACCTGTAAACACGCCTCCAATAATGGCACAAACTCCTGTAAGGAAGTGTGTGAACGATCTAAACGAAGGGACAGAAACAGATGACATGAATTCACGCGTTTCCCTCGACGTAGCAGCACATCAGGTGCTGAGTTTTACCTGTGCTTCTCTGTGAATTTCACCATCATTGGTGAGAGTTCGTATAAGATGAAGACGCCTGGCAGACCCTGGTCTCCTATCAGCCCGTTGGCCACTTTCTCATGTCTGGTGACAGAGAACTGGTTGGTTTTCACCACCTGCCGCAACAACATGACACAAAAGTACTTAAAAATCAAAAATCATCAAAGAACAGGTTTGAAAATATTTTTTGTGCAAGAAAAAAAAATGTTTTCTGACTACTGTCTTTTAAATCAAGATGAAATAAAACAATCTTAGGTGAATCAATGAGCATAATTTTGGACTCACCTCTCCATCAGTTTTCACATAGACTGTAGGAACGATTTTCACAAAATACTGGTACATCATTGATGCTGAGCAGAGAAAATAGAAAAGATTAGAATAAAATATCACATGAACACAGACATGAACACATGTGTAAAACAAAATACAGCAGGGTAAAAAATAGGATTTTGTGGGTTACAAATATAAAAAAATAGAAATACACTTCTAACTGGGCAACTTTATTAGATAGCAATGTTTCTTATTCGAATTAAACTAAAGCAATTGAAGTTAATATTTTATTTATAGGCGGAGACGCTTCCTAAGTTCCCGGAGCTCCAGGTTAAGTGAACCGCTGGGGGCGCTGTTCGCGTTCTCCCCCGCCTTGGTCTCGTCTTAGCAGCGTTTCCTCGGACGCCGCTCCTTCCTTCTTCCGGTTATGGGCGCTCGCTAGAGAGACATTTAACGGTAGCTGGACTTGGAAGACGGGACAAACTTCAGACTAGGCAGCAGATAAACAACGCTGGTGTAAAGACTCTTCTCAAGGTGGGATGGTGGTGAGGTTAAGCGTCGGGACGATGCGGAGAAAAGATTAAATCCGTCTGTGAAAACGCGTTTCATCTGTCAAGGCCACGGGTGACGTTAGCATGCTAAGCTAACGCAGCACAACAAACGCTCCGGCGGAGAAAGGACAGATTTTTAACAGACTTACCCAAAGCTTGGCTTTGAAACACGCGTCTTATTTCGTCTTTAACAAAAACTGCATTCGTCTCACTATATTGGAAGACGATTGTTAGCCTAGCCTAGCTAAGCTTATACATTAAAGCACGTTTAATCCGTACAGCGTTAGCGTTCGGTGCGTCTAGCGTTAACTAGTTAAGCAGGAGTTTATCAGCTAATGCGTTTAATTATGTGTTTTGACTCGAACGAAAAGTAAGCTTTGGACCGGTGTCTAGCTTTAGGAGTAGTTATCAACGCTTTAAGCTATATTTACGGTTAAATAAAGCAATGTGCTGATTTCTGATGTTTTATTATCACGAAAAGAAACAAGTTTGTTTAGTGGAGGTTTTATTAAACAGAGGACTTTGTTCGGAAAATGAGGCGTGAGATCGTACAGTTGAGTGTTGGCACAATCAGGGGGCGTAATGTCATTGAACCTTTAACTAATACTGTAGTGTAACTACAAAAATACCAACAGTTGAAGCGTGGAGCAAGTTTTCACAATTCTTTTCCTACTCCCCCAGATGCCGGTGGCTGTAGGTCCATATGGCCAGACCCAGCCCAGCTGCTTTGACCGGGTCAAGATGGGCTTCATGATGGGTTTTGCCGTAGGAATGGCTGCAGGCGCCATGTTTGGCACTTTCTCCTGTCTCAGGTAACACTAAGTTTGCCCTGTAGTCTGACTACTGCGGTACAAAACGAGTGCATGTGTGAAGCTGTCTGTTCTGCCCTCAGGGTTGGCATGCGAGGCAGGGAGCTGATGGGAGGCGTGGGGAAGACCATGATGCAGAGTGGAGGGACATTTGGCACCTTCATGGCCATTGGTATGGGCATCCGTTGTTAAGGACCACCACCTCCAGAGCTATGGGACTTTTCCAGTATCAGCCTCTGCTCCTCATCTACTCTATGCTGTCACAGTCAATATGAAGTTTAGTTTTGTCAATAAAAAATCTTAAATTTGTCAAATGGGCTTTTAGAGTGGATGCATTATACATTGAGGCTGTGATAGATTCATCACAGCAGATTTTATCACAGACATTCCATGTGGCAAGAGGAGTCAGTCTGTCCCTGTTGTTTTGCCATGTTGATGTTATATCATAATCTGATTAAAGCTCTGCCTTAAAGGATTGAACAGGAACTAAAACATAAGACTTGGATCTCAAATATTAAAGTTTGGAAATAAACATAAGCCTGATCCAGTGCTGGTTGCTCCTTTTAATCCCACTAGGATCATGGAGAACAGTAAAATCACTGACCTTGTGGCGCTGTGACGTCTGTTCCATCCAGAGGGTTTACGATGCCTGGGTAATCTTTACCAAATGACAGATGTTTTATCAGATGGGTCATGTTGATCTGCAGGATGACAGATCACAAGAGATATAATGACCAACAGCAAACAGGTCTTTCAGAATGTCACTTCAATGTTGTATATCATGATTTTACACATTGATTAAACCAAAACTAGCAAAGAAAAAATTAAATCAGATATGTTACTTACATTATCTAAGCCGTAACTCTGCAGGTCATGAACTGTAAACAAATAAATCACATTGTTTATATTTCACATAAGTACATCTTTACTGCAGACGTCAGTATGGGTCTAAATTAACTCACATCTTAGGATCAGAAAAGTCTGTTTAGTTTAAAAATGAAGGCAGTAAATAAAGATGAAGCTCACATTCACACATGTTCGCATCTCATTTCGTGCTTATGTGTCACTACAGGGAACCATGGCTCTGCACTTTCTATTGCTGTAAACAGGCAGATTGTTTCAAGTGTGCACGATCAGCGACACCATTGGATGGTCAGCAGGGGGTCCATAGATTGAGAGCACAGAGAGGGCGAACACGGCAGATGGGTGGAAATCCAAAACATTTGTTGAATGAGAAAATTGCAATATGTCCTTAAGTCTGTTGTAGTGTAATAATTAGGTATCAGGGTGCATTTAGCCTTTAACAAAAAAAATCTCATGCTAAAAATCTGGATGATTTTAATTTGTCCCAAAATGAATTTAAATAAGAAACAGTCTAGATTCTAAGTCCCTTTAATTGCTTTTGCTCGCGCTTTCAACCGCCTCTCAGTGATCAGATAAACCAGCTTCTCTAAATGAGGAAAAATCTGAAAAGAGAGAGAGAGAGACTTACTTTCCACAGCGTGCACTGCAGAAAGAAGAGAAAAGAGTCACTATGAATATGCAGGTAGGCAACAAACTGTGTTAGGTGTGTGTCATTAGGGGCTGCAAGACACTGCCTTAAAAATCTGGTTGGAAATTACGTTTTTGATTATAATGTACGAAGTATTAAAAGCTGAACTCACATCCAGTTTTAGTTTTAAGACCAGAATCTGTCATTGAGAGGGATTATAGGTTTTGAGCTAGATTTAAGCTCCTGTGATTTCAGTGTCATGCAGCCCCAAGCACACGGAGCAGCGGCATGCGTCCAAGTCCAGTCTGAGACCCTAGTCTCATCTACAGTCAGACTGTCAGGATATGTGATTCTTATCTCTTGTTTCTGCTTCTAGTTGTTCAGATACCACATCAAACCAGGCTCACATCACACAAGCAGATCTGTTGTGTTCAGAGTAGAAATCTAACAGCAACAACAGTGGTTGAGTGCAGCTCGACTCTCAACTGATGCTTTAACAAACCAGAGGCCACATTAGTTACAATCACAGTCTCCTTGAGTAAAGGGTGATTTCCATGCATTTGAGCCTTTACTGGCTTGTTGCTGTTAACTTCCTGCTCTGCCATAACATTTCAGTGAAGGAAGGTTTTAATAGTCAGGTAAGAGGATGGCAGAGCACAACGTAGGCGGCTTCAGTGAAATGAAAACACAAACAAATCACAGAAAGATGATGCGTGACATGAAAACAGAGAAATATTATAGCGAGAAAGTTGCACTTAAAAGAAATCTACCAGTCAGAGCAGATTCTCTTTGCAGTTTTATTTAATATAGACAAATAGATAAACTGTAAAGCTTGAATAGCATTTATTTATTTATGATAAGGACTTCCTGGATCCGACAAACTCAACCCAGTCAGTCGTTAACAGATACCTGAGCTGTGAACGTGTAAAACCATGTGATCACCTAGAAAATTATTTATTGGTAAGATTAACAATTGTGTCTATTTGCCATCGTAAAATGAAAATTGATTTCTATTCTTGTGTTTTCTATAATAAAACATTCTAAATTATTTCTAAATAATTTTCAAATAAGCAATTAAAAACAATCACACAACCATGAGGCGTCATTATATAACGTTGTTAAAGATGGTGTGAATGTATGGTTCTATAAACGGGAGGATGGATGATATCAGATAACACCAAACCAGGTTTCTGAATGCCCTCATTAGTCGTTTAAACTAGAGTAGTTACTACAAATTCAATTTAAAAATATAACTAGGAACAGTTAAGATGAAGTAGGAGTATGTTTTTATGAAAAGCACAAGTTGATGTGGGCATTTTCTCAAATACACAAGGCTACCAATCAGAGAGCTGCTTGTGTTCATGTCATCTGGGACTCAAAAACCTGAGTGGTGATGTCTGTGTGCAGTAAACGATCAGCAGCTCTTACCGTGAACGTGAGACTGTTGGAAACTTTTTCCAGGAGCAAAATGAAAATTTCCTGCCACCTGCAGCACAAAGAGGACGAGACTCTAAATTCAGCCTTAAGAAACATGAAATAATCCTTAGCATGTGAACAACCACAGTTTGCATTATTTAACATCTGATACAGTACAACAAGCTTAAAGAAAGTAAATATATTCTCATTGAAGAGCTGCTTATGGGTAATTCAAGTAGAAGGGTTAGAAAGTTAAGTTTGTAAAATTTCTTAAAATGTAAAAAAAAAAACATCACAGGAAATGCCTGAAATACCTTGTTGACTTCTAGGAAGCCGTAAACTTGACAGCCCTCATTCTTCTGTTCCTGCATCTTCTGCGTGAACCCCTCCCTCTTACACTGCTCGATGGTGTCTGCGTTCTTGAAGGCCCAGCCTCGCCGCCGGTACGCCTCCCGTACGTCATCACAGGTGTTACAGCATCTGGCAGCAGAGAGGAAATTCAGGACGTGCTTACAGAGAACATACAAGAACCCGAGGCACACGGTGTGTTTCTTACTTTAAGTCTTCTGTCTCAGCTCCATAGCAGCTCTCGCATCGGTTTGGGTCCAGTGTACTGGGGTCAAACACTTCGCCATCATCTGCCTTACCAAGTTCTACACACACAAAAGTCATCAGCACAATTATCAGCCTACAGATTCTGCCTAGCACTGCCTTTCAGCATCAAACTGGTTAACAGAATGTTCATGGTTCATTTTCAACATTTACCGTGTTTCTCTGCTTCGGTGCTGATAGGTTTTAGGTCTTTATCTAACCGCTGTTTGAACAGGTTGTGTTCAACATCTAATTGCTGCTCACCGGCCACATCCATGGCGTCAATGCTGAGATCTGAGAGCAGGAAGAAGCAGGTTTGCATGTAGTTACCATGAGTCATTGCTGATACAATGGTTTTACCCATAGTGAAGGGTAACAGCAGTCACTTACAGGCACAGGGCATGTGGGGAAAAATGACGTCAACGTTAATTTTCAGTTTGTCTCCTCGCGACGTGTCGACATAAAGCTCAGGATGGACCTGTACACGACAAAAAGCAGGAACAGATTCTAAGTTTGCAGAGTATGGACAGAAACTACACACCCACCAGCTTCATGGTTGAAACCACACCTATTCCCCCTTGGGGGAGCAGAAAATATTGAGATGGTGACTAAACAGAATTTATCTGTCGCCACATGACCTGACTGATCTAAACCACACCGTAATGGCAGTAATAGGTGTGCATCCTAATTCTGAGACTTCACTGTAGTGATGTGATCAAACCAGACTTACAGGAAAAACCAGACTACGCCACCATTGCTTAATAATGTAGGATCATTTTTAAGTATTTAACCTTGACCTGAGAACATAGAAACATAACAGCCTGTACAGAAGAGTTCAATCTAACAGGACCATTATTTACAGTCATATTTTTCAACATTAAGTCTTAACCTTGAGTTCTTCCAAATTTGGACTAGACTTCTATTTCATAAACATTAAGAAGTATAATGATGCTTTTCTTAATTGGGTGCTGGTACTTAAGTACTGCACTTTAAGAACGTTGTCAAACAAGTACTTAGATCTTGAACTTTGGTCAAGAAGTCGGAGCAGAATCCTTGAGTAGTGACTTTCTACTACCTCTGCTGGAGAACCACAACCAATACAGTTATTTCAGTACAATTAAATACAGTTAAATGGTTTAAAACCACACCAAGTTCACCTACAGGTCATCGGCTGAACTCACCTCTTTAGTGAGATAATACTGCAGCTCTGAGACAAACAGGATAAACATAATGACGCCACTGATTATTGTCACTGCAGAGACAGAGAGTTTTTGTTAGAAGCCTAGTTAGAAACTTGTCTAAAAGCCTGAAATAAAAACCATGTAGGATCATCAATCATATACATTTATGTAAATACTGGACTATACAAACCTGAAAAATACATTGAGTGCATGACTGACTGTTGGAATAATTTTGATGTGAGCTCCCTATTCCAATGAATTTGTTTGTGATTTCTAATTCTGACCAACAACCTTAAACCACTTAAACCTCATAATTCCAATTTTCCAAAATAGCGTGTCACAGAAAAACATCAACATTCTCCTTCTTTTTTGATATTTTAAGAGCCAGAAAAGCAAATTACTAAAGGTCTTTAGTAATTTTATTAGATTAGATTTTTATTAGATTTATTAACAAAAACTGTAATAATTGCAACTTATCTTAATTTAATCACGTACTTGATTAAGTGACCAATCAACAAAGTCTTACACACATGCACAGGTTTTTGCAGCCATTTAAATGCACTTCTTTAGGGCATTTTAAATCAAATAGTGATTCATCTGTTCTCTCGTGTTTTCTGTCCTTGTGCTGGTGTGACATATTAAATAATACTAACAAACACAGACCACGGCAATTTTACTCAGTATCATATAATATCTATTTAGGATTGCGACCTGCTGTTTTTAATACATTCTACAATGAAAATCATCTGTTAGCACCGCTGTTAGCTTCAGCAGCTAACAGCCTGTGTCTGAATGGCTGGTCAGTTCCAGCTTCTCACCGGTCGCTCCTCCCCACGTCTTCACTCGGAAATCCTCCAGGGTTTTAGGGTAGGCGTCAAATTGCTTCAGCTTGTTGAACGTGTCCATTTTCAAAGCAAAAAACACCGTTAAGCACAAATAATACCGACAGATTCCTGCACTACAGACACACTTCAGCTCGCCTGTTTCACTTCCGGGACAAACGCGGGGCACGGCTCCACCAATCAGAGCAGGCCGCGTAACGTCTATTTTTACGAAATTTACAAAGGCTGTGTATGGAAGCCCAACAGTAGCAAAATAAAATAAAATAAAATAAAATAAAATAAAATAAAATAAAATAAAATAAAATAAAATAAAATAAAATAAAATAAAATAAAATAAAATAAAATAAACCAGCATAGTGTTTTTATTTTTTAAACACCTATCGTAGAATCTTTTCAAATCCAAATTTTATTTATATCTTACAATATCTGAACAACTTGTGCAATACATATCTGAACTTAAAATGCCAGAAAAAAAACTTTGATGACAAGAGAATAAAAAAGTGAAAGCAGAACCTCTATTTAGGTTTTTTTGCATACTCCCCAAGACAATTTTTTTTTATCAAAAGTTTTATACTTTTTCTAAATTTATGTCTTTCATGGAACGTTTTTGTGAGGAGCATTCAGACAGAAATGCCCTGGCAGGTCATTTATGTATTTATTATTATTCATTTATTTATTTATTTATTGTAAATTGATAATGACTAATACTTGATGGAGTGAGGTGAGGAGGGAAACACATCACAAATTCTAAAAGAGCAAAGCCGGTGATTTGTGTCTCATCCAACCACTAGGTCAGGTTTCATATTGCAGCTTTAATTATTGATCATGTTGCTTCCTCTGTATCACTGTTATCACAGGGACGACACCTTTGTGTCGGTTCAAATATCAAACTCAAATAGTTTCAACTTTTGAAGCTCAGGAATCCAAAAATAGAATCAAAATTTGAATGCAAAACAAGATTAGAACCTTAATGGATGGTAAAAGTAACACATCTTAAAGTCCTTTATTGGTGTCACAGCTCGTCCTTCTCCACCACGTTTTGGAGACGACAGGCGAGCTGCTGCACATCCTGCTTGGTCTTCAGTTGATCCATGACCTCGTGTCTGACCCCCAGGTCAGACACGACTGTCTGGACCACCTGCAGGCGGCTTTCCCTGAGGGAACGCCTCAGCTTGGCCCTCCGGTTCTGAAACCAGATCTGATCAAAAAGGAGAGAGAGGAATTAACAGCTGTTCGTGTTTGGTAGGATTTTGCAGAGCTGCGTCTGGAGCCGCAGACCGTGTGTCATCGATACCTGTATTCTGTCCTCATCCAGGTCGAGTCTCTGTGCCAGCTGCTCCCTCAGCTGAATACCTGGATAACAGTTCACCTGAAACACTGCGTCCAGGATATTCACCTGCACAACACAGACAGAACAGAGCAAAAAGTTGGATTTGTTGGATTAATGTCCATCTGAACAACAATTTAACCAATTAGCTGGTTGCTTATCAGATTGTTACCTGACTGTTGGTGAAGGCAGTGCGAGGTCTGCGGCCAGTGTACCAGTGTGCTGTCGCCCTGGGAGGAGACGACTGCTGGGGACGATGTAGCTGTTGGTAACAAAGCTGCTGTTTGGTGGAGAGACTGTTCCCTCTGCTCTCATTTTCTGTTTCAATACCTGGATTTATTAAGACACAGACAGAAGTGATTTTAATTAATAAAAAAATATATAATAAATTAATAATATTAGTTTATCTTCATATTATAGTATGACAGTGTTGAAAACATGTACATATAATGTACTATTTGTACAGTATGTGTTTCAAGCAACGCTGACATTTAATTTAGTTTTTGTAGTAGTTTTCAAATGATTGACTTTAGTTTTATTTAGAGGTGCATCTTAAACAACGTGAAAGCTGAAATAGCAATTGTTCTGGCAAATAAAGCTATTGGAAAACATAAAATGTTTGTAAATTACAATTAAGTGAAAAAAAAAGTTGTTAAATAGCTGTAACTCAATTAACGGTTGCATATTTTATACCTGTGTAATAGAGCGTTGGTTAATAAAAGTCCACCCGTGACTTGTTAGCATTAACTAAGTACAAAAACAATAAGTTGTAGTTAACCTCACCTGCCCAAGGTCGATGGAGGTTCAGGCAGCGTCCAGGTCTTTCCAGCTCCAAACCCAGAATCCGATCGATGGAAAATGTCGGCCTGCTTTGTGCTGTCACTGAAGCCACAGTCAGCATCATAAGTGAGCAGAACACACCCCGTGTGGTGCGATAGCTGCTGACAGCAACCCAAGCACAGCAATGGTGAGTTCAAGGAAAAATTTGCCCCAAAAACTCACACGGGTTGTGCTGGTCCTTCACTCAACACCTCTGGTCCAAAGTGAAGAGGAAATCAGTCTGAGTTACAAGAAGAAGCAGGAACACAAACTCCTGAAGGCTGCTTTAAAAGGGAGAGGAGGATTTACGCTGGCCACCAATTAGATTTGAGAAGCACTTTTCCATGTGAATGAGCTTCCCCGAGGTTCCATACAGCAGCTAATCTCTGCTGAGTGTGTGTGTGTGTGTGTGTGTGTGTGCGTGTGTGTCTACTCACCTTAACACAATTAAATGCCTCAACTATGTACGTGTCTGCAAACTTTGTGGAAAAGACAAAACCAACATGTGTGTGTAATTCAGGCATGTGTGTGTTCATGTGTGTCCGGGTCGGAGTCGTCCCTTAGGTGATCCACTGTGA
This sequence comes from Betta splendens, assembly GCF_900634795.4. Classification (NCBI taxonomy): domain Eukaryota; kingdom Metazoa; phylum Chordata; class Actinopteri; order Anabantiformes; family Osphronemidae; genus Betta; species Betta splendens. The sequence goes on from NC_040885.2 coordinate 18,449,210, forward strand.
CTGTATACGTGAGATTAGGATGAGGGACCGTTTTCAAAACCTGCCACCATGACACCAACACAAAGCAGAATCGCCTCCTTTTCTTCTGAATTACCAAAGTAGAAAATCAGTTTAGTTTCCGCCTCCAGCCTTCGGTTACAGGTCTGTGGCTCAGTTTAAACTAATAATGTTAATGATGGCAATAATAATGATCCGGAGAGATCCACTAATGCTATTTGCCTAATCTGTGTGTGTTGTGATGCAGATGAAGCTCGTAGCGACTGAATTTAGGTTGAAGCAGCAGGGAGGAAAAACCTTTTCAGAACCAGATTAGCTCCTAATGAAGGCCCGTAGCAGCTTTAAACCAACAGCACACTTGTTTATTTATCCCTCACTGAAAGGTGGGAAGATGGACGTGATGACCACAGGCAGAGAAAAAGACAATATCTTAAATCTAATGGTCATAAAACCTACAAATCAGTAAAACAGAATCAGAAAAGCTTAACTTCATTTCAGTTGTTTGAAGTACAAACCTGAAGCCTGGTGGAAAACAAAACTAGATGTATTAGAAAACTACAAGAGCGAGTATTTTTCTAATGATTACGGTAGCTTTGAAAACAGTGAACAGACTGACTGCATTTATTCCCCATGTTTGTACATTTTTGCCAGTTTATTAAATATTTACATGACAAAGTGTAGATATAGAATCTACAAAGAGAGCTTGTTTAATTATGTCTAAGCCTGGAGCCAAACCAACACAAACCAAATTCCCACAGTTTCCTTTCAGATAATTTATTTTGTACAGTAAAACAAAGGTTCGGACGTTGCATTTGATTGACCAAGTGGCTCCGTGAGGAGCAATAGGGGGGACTGAGATGCCAGGATGTTACAAAGTTTGAGGGCTAGCATCTTCCGGTGATCAAGTATCTGATACAGGATGTCAAGACATGACCTGGCACCGGCAATGAGTAGATGCAGATCAAACAAATAGAAACGTGTGGAAGCTGCGTTCAATAAAGCCACAACTCTATCAAACACTCACAAAAACATGTCAGATACAGGAAAATCTGTCACAATCACTTCTATCATGCCAGAAACAAAAATAAAAGGCATTTTCTGCAGGAATAACCAGTTTACACTGTTTCCCACCCTGTCTCAGAAAGGCATGTGTGTGATGACCAGTTGTGTCTGTTTACTCTGTAATACATTGTGGGGTCATTGAACGCAGCCTCTCTGGTTGGTTTTAGGCCCAGGTTGGGGTGTGTTTGATTCGTTTTACTTTGGAGGCCTGTAGGCAATCTTCCTACTCTTCAGCACAGTCCACCTGTGCCTCTTCATGTAGTAGACCAGTGGGACGAAGATGGCTGAGCCCAACAGCAGCTGGAGAAAGGAGATTAAACAAACATGAGCTCTATGTTTGTACTCAGCAGAACTGAGGCAAATTTGAATTATTTTTATTAAAACGAGTGTCTCTAAAAAATGCTGTTTTGTGATCTGTACCAATAAACGCCTGGAGAACTTGTACTGTACCTTTAGTCCCATGCGTTTGCGCTGGTCGTGCTCTGGCTCGGCTGCCCACCTCAGGAAGGTACACACATCCTTTGCAACCTGGCTCATGGTGGCAGGAGTTCCTGTAGCAAAGAACAAATACCATCAGCAATAGGAGTTCTCCAACCACACACTGAGTTCATCGTTTGCTTCTCCACCATGAGACATGCAGGTTCAATATGAAGACACACACAAGCCAACTAGTTGAGAAAACATGACAGTACTTACCTGGATTCCTTTTTATATTGTTTATAAGATACTACACCCTGTTAATACACCTGCAGCAGAATACACACCCATCCATGCACTGCACATTTACTTTACCGTCGTCATACTCCAGGACCTCATTGTAGATGGGAGGGGCCATGGCGATGGCTTGCCCAGGGAAGTAAGGGTTGTAGTAGAGTCCCTCTCTCACAGAAACTCCTCCAGGTGGCTCACAGTATCCTGTCAGCAGACTGAACACATAGTCCTCTCCTCCATGTCTGAGTGGAGGCAGGGACAAGAAATACAGTAAGACCCACAAATATTTGGACTATCTGGTACAGGGCTGTTGTTTGTGAGGTGTTACCTGGCATTGACAATGTAGCTGAGGTCTGGAGGCAGGGCTCCGTTATTGGCGGCCCTGGCTGCCTCAGGGTTGGAGTAGGGCTTGGGGAAGTAGTCAGACAACTTTCCTGGTCGAGTGAACATCTCTCCTGACTCGTCAGGACCGTCCACTACCTCAACCTGACCACAACACACAAGACATCTGTAAAGTCAAAACCCTTTATGGGTGCAAATACAGGCATATGCCACCACCTAGAGGCAGTGATGGTGAATATATTGCTATGATGTAATCAAATCTGAAAACAGCTCCAATGTGGATCCTTTAATTCCTTCACCGAGTTAGCCTACCTCTTCAGCAAGGGCCTTGACTTCAGCCTCGGTGTGTGAAACTCCCACCAGGTTTCTGAAAGCCAGGTACTCCATGCTGTGGCAGGCAGCACACACTTGTTTGTATACCTGGTAACCACGACGAACACTGCATGCAAAGAGAAAGAATATTTGGAAAGTGTTAAGTAGAAATACATGCCTACAAACACAATAGACCTTAACGGATGAGCTCATGTCCACATTTACTGTCACAGAAATTATGTTTCAGAAACCCAGTTTGTATCAGCGTGTTTGTGTCTGTCCAGCACACCTTGCATGGTCTAGGGAGGACAGAGGTCCAGAGTGGCTCCATGGGTACTGAGGGGGGTGGAGCTCAAGGTCGGAGGCTTTGACAGCTTGGTGCAGAGCGAGAGCGAGTCCTGCCCCGCCAGCTGTCAGCACACCTAGTGTCGTCAGGGCAACTTTCTTGTTCCGCGGCAGGCTGGCGAAGGACATGTTGGCCTGCAAAGACACAGAAAGTCAGGAGAAGGATGCAAAACTAATCCTGACAAAACTTCTGATGTACAAATGCCAGAAAGTTTTACATTTGATGGAAAAAATAAAGTAAATGACTGAAATTAATGTGCAATAATCTTGTAAACTTATTGTTTTGGTACAGCTTCACATATTGACACTATTTATTGTTTGGCACTTTTTGCAAAGTCATCTGACTGCTGCAATGACAGGTAACATTTCTAGGATGAGATTTTGGTTAATTGCCAAGTAATGTTTAATGTGATGAAACTCAAACATGACAAAACATGTCACAAATAAATCAGAAGTATCACCAACCTTGCATCTGTATTCAGGGGCTGTGCTGCATTAGTACATATTGACCTAAGTACAATACTGTAAAATAACAAAGGTATTTGTAAGAATAAGTTTGTGGGACATCCGACAGGCTGAGGGATGTTGGACTAATTCAAAAAGCTTTATTACTCCCAGAGGCTGAGGTAAAGATCAGTTTGCCATGAAGTACCAATTTACAGTAGATAATCTGCTCACACTAAAGATAGTGCTTTCAAAACCAGACAGCAGGTGTCTGGTGTATACTTGCAATACTATACAAGTGTGAAAGGCATTGCATTTGGATGTTAGTTTTCCTGTCCCTTCAGGAACTTTTTAATATGGGTTTGTATTAAGTGTTTGATTTAGAAATTGTAACTCTAGTTATATCTCATTAACCACAAGCATGCTGTATGCTTTGTGTTGTCTGCAAAACAATAACATGCACTTTACAGTCAAGTAAGAGAGCAACTCACTCAAACTGTCAAGTTAGACAAGTTTTAATTTTATTTTTTGTTTAAACCAATCACTGACTCGTTTTAGTTGAAAGCTGAGACCAAGCTAGTAGTTAGCTCTGGATGGGAGTTGGTAGAAATACAGCAATCCCAAGACGTCTGGACTGAGTCATCTACCTCATTATGTTGACCAGCTTCTACTAGGACCTCCACCAGTTCACATAACAGGTTCAATTTGTTGTTCCGTATATATCCATTCATAAACTACATACGGTACGGTTGGAATTATATATATAGTATATAGACATAGAAAAACTGGCATGTACACTCCTTGGGACCCAGTTCTGGATGACATTTATCTTACAGATGGAGTACAACACATTTTAGTTGGAGACAGCGTTTCTCCACCTGAAGTCCTTTCAGTCCTTGAAATGCTAACGCGTTAGCACTGAAGCTGAACCAGCTAGCATTTACCATTTTACCAAGTATTACTACAGCATGGTCCCAGACCAAACTAGAACAGCTGCAAACATCGTGGGACAGTGTGCCAGTGCACAGAGACTTTCACCTGTATCTACAGCCACGGCAAAAGTTGAATTTCAACAAATGAATCAACTCGCCGGCTGGTATCCTCAGTTAGCCAACGGGCTAGCCTGCTACATACAGCTAAACTACAGAGTCTTAACGTGTATGGTGATCATATGTATTCTAATGGCATTTATAAGTTATCCTCTTCATGTCGACCTCTACATCTTAACGACTATTCGAGGAACTAAGGCAGCAGCCTTCGGTGACGTCCTCCAATGTGATGGAACACGAGTGACCTTGTCTCACACCCGCTGACGGCAGCCAGGCTAGCGTCAGCTAACGTTAGCGCTGTGCCGGGCATTTGACTGCAGATCATTTCAATTAAATATCGCTACAAACGCAGCTTATATTGAGCAGCAACAGCAACACAGATCTATCGACCAACCTTTGGGGTCTTGATAAGTTTTGGTGTACTGAGGAGAGCTCTCCCACTCCCCGATAGCACCGCGACTCGTAGCGCCGCCATCTTCTCTGCGGGTCTGCGAGCTAACAGGAGCTAACTACCTGGACTAGCCGCAAGTGCTTCCGGTGTTATCTTTCAACATAATACAGGAAACGCTCCCACTGCACACCTGTCAAAATAAAACCACAGAGTTCAGTGTAATGAGCTAAGACACAAACCCCCAAACAGTAAAATCACAAGTGAGTTAAATACCTTAAAGATGCTCTTAAGAGATTCTTTAACAGTTGTATTCCTTCTTCGCAAAACACACAAAGTGATTGAAACTCTAGTTATTTGTGCCCTTCATTTATCCTCCACAAGGTGGAAGTACAGCATTACAAGATCAGTCAGGGCCATATCTCAAAACCCATTGCTTTAAAACCAGCAGGTTTGCGTGACAGCAAAATGATGTCTTACACACCTTGAACGTAGTATCAGGGAAAACCTGGGAAGACTGAAAAGCTTCAATAGTCTGAATCATAACAGTAATTTAATTCAAGGAATTGCATTAACCAGAAAAAAACATGCTATTTAAAAGTAAATGTGTGGCAACAACATATGTGTTCCCCAACAAATAGGATACTTAAACAAAAGACAGAGACAGCACTTCACAAAAACAGGAAACTTGAAACAATGAAACCAAATGAAACCCAAAAGCTTTAAAACTGTTAACAATCATCAGAGACGTGAGATGGAGAAATAAGGTACAGCCTAAATAATGAAAGCAGAAACATTTAGTCTGAAATTTTAAGTTACATAAAAACACCTGCCTTGTTTGAAAGAAGTAAAGTTGGTTGACAGAGCAGCTGCAGATGGATGTTTGCTGTTTGACAGCAGGTAGCTAATAAACTATTCATCAGCCTCTGCAGCCGCTGTCGTCGCCCGTCATGTCTGCCTGACAGGAGGTCTCCTCCGTGATGCTGCCACCAGCTACGTGCTGCGCGCGTGAGCGTTCCATGACAGCAGCTCTGCCTCGAATTACAATAATAACGTCTGCCATCCAGTACAGTACATGTGCTCCTCCAAAATAACACAGCAGCTGCACCACACGCTGCACCACACGCTGCACCACAAGCTGCACCACACGCTGACGGCTGTGATGCCAGGACATGGTGACATCACTCAGTGAGGTCAGAAAACATGAGAGGTTATTGGGAGAGAGTTATTATTATTATTATTAGTGGATATTCTAAGCACCTCTCCGTCTTACAAACCTCTGCCCCTCAAATGCTTTTAAAAAGCTCCACACACTTTTAATTATGTAATGAAATGTATTCATGAGCATCTTCAAGGAGGACTGTACTTATCTCTGCAGGCCCCACTGTGTGTTTGATGCTCCACACAGCAGCAGATTCACATCACCGCCCTGTTGCATCACGGGATTTGATGAATGCACATCAGAAACAGAGGAGAACGTCAGGTCCCACATTGAACACATACATAGAAGCCCATATGGAGTTTTTCAGCTGACATTCTGACATGTGGCGAACGATCAGATAACATAAATAAATAAATAAATGGTGATTGGTTGACAGCAGGGATCAGCTCCCGAGACCCTTACGTGAATAATCGGTTGGGATAATGGATGGATGGATATTCCTAATGTATGAGTTGTGGCGCCTCTGGCTTAGGGATGCATTACCATGAACACAGCTGTAGGCTGCTGGTAGGAGGCCAGCCAATCAATGCACTGATGCTGCATAACATCTTCTATTATTTGGTTGTTTTTCGATGTAAAACACTTTATTCATTTATTCACTAACATTCCTTTATTTGTTTGTGTTACATTTACTTATGCTTAATGAAACGTCTTCACTATGTGAAGTTATCTGTTTGTGCTCAAGGGCTGAGAGACTAATTAAGCTTCCACTTAACGTTCTTTTCTGACTGTGGGATGTTTGTTTTATTGCTGAATTCATATCACTTAATGTCTGTTTGTTGCTCCAGTGCAGAGGCAGCAGTTGTTTGCCGGCTTTAATGCCGTGATGTTTAAGCTGTGCATTCATGTGTTTCGTGCTGCCCTTGTTGCCCCTGATAATATTGTGCAGATCTGCGAAACGATGCAAAGTGATTAAAGCATGATCAGAATGTGCAGGCTGATAGCCGACGTAACGGATACACTTATTTTATCATTTTGCTGAGCGCCTGGGGACCGGAGTCTGGCTTCTCAATCAGAATAAACGATGAACCGCTCAAGATGAAATTCCCTCCTGAGTCTTAACGCTTGCGTCTATTCTTTTAAATGCGTCTGTGCATATACGGGGTGAAGCTGAATGCATTAATGCTGATGAAGTCAGAGAGTAGATTTGGATTAATAACGTGGAAAAGATCAACATTCACACGCGGGTGAGCAGCGCTGACAGCTCATGTAATTGTCTCAGATCTTTTAATGGAAGCAGCCGACACACGCTGTGTAATTACAGACACGGTGGCTGATTATGGGCTGTGCACCAGTGTTTTGGAGACTTCCGCTGCTGTGACACTGGTGCGTCTGTTCGGCTGTGATGGAGCAGGGACGCGCGCGCGTGCGTGTGATGGTAAACGTCAGGTGCATCTCGACGGACGTTCAAATTGCGGTGACATTTAAATCACAGCTCGCTCTCAGACGCTGACGTGGATGTGGGTTCAAGTCCGTGATGTGCAGACGAACGTGCAGCCACTGGTTTAACGCACCTCTAAATCACCAACATGTATTAAATTTAATGCTAATTAGTTGCAGATTTAAAATATTTCAAGACAAACAGCTGTAGTTATTGTTCAAAGGCAGCAAATGTTACAGTGTTTCAGCCAAAACAAACGCTTTTCTTTGTGGTGGAAGTAAAATGTGCTGTAAGTGTCAGCAGCTTTTCATGCGGACTGAGACTCCTCGTGTTCAAGCATAAAAGCAACTTCAAAATAACGTTCATAAATACATTTAATGCACTTGGTGGGGTACAAGCACCAAATGCACCGTGCTCCTCTGAGGCCGCTGTCGTCGAACACTCAGCGGCTCCTTTGTTTGAAGTCTCGCTGCGTCTCCGCGTGAAGCCTGTGATCTGGATCAAAGCGTGAGATTCGCAGCAGCATTAGCTCCTCTGCACCGTCGCATTACGGCGCCGCCATCATTTCCTGATTCTCAGGGAATCACATCTCATTTCTGCTCCTAACGTCTTTTTTACCCACAGTTCAGTTTCATCTTCCTTAATTTCCACCGCTCATGCACACGAGGCAGGAGAAGCTTTAACCACAGTGGCTTCAAAAGCAAAGTCAGTGGAGGAAACTCACATCTTGTGAACGTGTCGTTGCTGATTGTAAATGTTCGGTCTGAAGGAGGAGCTCCTGTCGCTGTTCAGGACTGATGACGATGGCAGACGGTCTGGAGCCTTTTCCAGAGAGGTCACGGGTCCGTCTCAAGGTCATCAGGGTCAGAGTGATCTGTCGCTGCGGTTCCTGAGCAAGGCACACTTCACCTCTATTGCTCTCATTCATTCTGCTTTTGGCAGAGTTATCTACCTTCTGCCAAAGCGTGACTTCCAGTTTTCCTTTTTGTGCACAGGTTTTTGGTTTCCTACACAAACTAATGAATTACTATTGTCCACACGGCGCCGTGACCTCGCGTGACTCTCAGCAGAACAGAGAGACCTTCAGAGTCTCACTGCTCGCAGATCAATACCTCTATTAACGCTCTGTCCGTCCCTCAGCATCCTTGACTCATGAGCAGGTCACTGCGTGTTCGCGACCTTGACGGGATCCTGATGCAGACGAGCAGCGCGCGTATGAACCCTCCTCCTCCTCCCACGACGGCGCTGAATAATTAAACCGTGCTTTCCAAGATGCACATCGCGTGGTGGGAGAAGCTGCAAGCGAAGGTTAGCGGCTCCGAGCGGAGACGGAACATGTAAGCAAGGAGCGCTGTTTGCTGGAGTTTAACTCTAAAGTGAATTAATTTATGTTTTTTTATTTGTTTTCCATGCACAGCATGTTTTATTCAGGCAGAGGAATGTAGAAAAGAGCATTAGAGTTGAATGCGAGACTACAACCCACCAAGAGTTTTTATTTTTAATCTTAGAGAGATTTATTAGTGTTGAATTGAGAAAGTCCTATAAAAAGTGAAAACAATAATAAATAATACATTGAAGACAATCCAATTTCTAATTTCTATAATAATTTATTACTTTAAATTTGGGGATTCTTATATTAGCTTTTGTATGATTGTGTTCTTGCTGTAAAAAAGACCCTGATTACATGATTCTACTGTTTGTATGGATCATATTTCATGATGACACTTCCTGTTTCACATATATGGAAGCCATTTAATTATTAAAATCCTACTCTGAGCAGAGTAATCGGACTTTGACTGATGACCTGATGCTCCTTAGACCGTTTTCCTCTGATTGCGTCCTGACTTGGTTGATTTGTGCCTGTTCTGTTGACGCTGACTGTGATGGTGGTAACGCAGACGGAGCCACTCTTCAGACAGGGTTTTAGAGCCAACTTCCGACTCTCTGCTCCGCCTGACACAGATGAGATGCATAAAACATGGACAGTCCAACTAACGAGAGCCTGATTCTTTTCTCCCGTTCTCTTTGTTTTGACATGTAATTGACTGGGTAGCGCCAGCCGTCGTGCAGGCAGAGCGGTGGGACAGTGGGTCCGGGCAGCTGAAGGTCTGCGCTGATGCGAGACTTTAAATTAATCCACCTCCACAGAGTTTAGGGACCCACTTAGCTGCTGCGTCGTGGAGCTCAGAGCTGATTGGTTGTGAAAACGAAGGCTGCTGCCACATCTGCACCTTCAGCGCTGTAAATGAGCTCGGCACCAATGAGCGGGTTTGCATAAAGCATCCATGCAACCTTGAACATGAGTCGGAGCCCAACGTCATCCTCTGCGGAGGAGCTGGAACGCTCACTGCTGCTTCCACCACCACCAGCTGCTTCACAAAGTCGTCTCAGGATCTCTCTTTTTGTGCAATGTATAATTTAAAACATATCAGTTCAGCATGAATCGCTTTATGTAATTTTCTCAAACATGTGACTCACCGTTGGAACATGGGGTTAAAGTGAGTGCAGGTGAGACATAAGTGCACAAACACAACTGGACATGCTGCTTCAGTCTGCAGATTCCCAAGGCTGCAGCTGGACTGTGACAGTTCAGACTGAGCTTTGCTTCTGTCATACTTGAACAGGCTAAAGTCGCCTGCAGCTGATGTCTCCATCAGAAGGAGCAGAAGGTCGGGAAACGTCCATTTTGTGACGCATCCACGTTGTTGTAGAGCTCAGATTCAGCCCCTCAGGCCACAGCGTGCTGCAGCGCTCCCGGCCCAGACAGCGGCTGCCGTCGTCTCCGCTCTCCACATCCGCATCAGACTGAACATCTGTGGGCATCTCATGCGGCGTCTCCATCCGCCGTGCACTCTGATCATCATTATGTGCTGAAATTGGTGACGGCTTAGAGAGAACATTAGACAGTGTTATTACCTGGAGCTGGGCATCGTGTCTGTAACGAGAGGATGCAGAGCTGCAGTCTTGTAATTGGTGGTAACAGCGTCTTTCACCCACTCAGGCTCACATCCAGAGGAGGAGGCTGCCGTTGATGCCAGTAGTGATTACAGCTAGCGCATGAATCTGCCGAGCTGCCAACAACCTGACCTGAAGCTCTCTGCAGCCACTGTCACCATTAACAGGCGACCTGCTGCCCCTGATGCGACTCGACAGGGATGAGCAGCCAAGGAGACGAGGGCAATAGTTCCCAGTCCACCTCCAGCACGCGTCTCTCAGACCCAGGCACCACTTTCAATCAGCTTTGATAGAATGTGGATTCTATCAGAGCAACCAGTCTGAGCCAACGCACCACAGGATTTAAAGGTTGCTGTAGTGAGAAAAATGAGGTATTATTTATAATGGAAAAGGCTTCAAACAGAAAACAGTGTATTTCAGTTTCATTGCTTCATGAAGCTTCATTCTTTCTTATTTGTAAAACTGGAAAAACCATGAATTAAACCTGGAGCCACAGCGGCAGCGAGGTCGCACGTCTCATTCCACTGATGCTGAGTCAGCAGATCCAAGGCTGAAATGAAGAGCGCCCGCTGATCCAGGACGGCGACTGATTGAACGGTCCGCGTCATCGTTTCTCACTGATCGGCTTCGTGGCGATTGATCCGGCTTCTTTTCCAATTGAACACACACACTTGTATATTGTATATGAGTGTTGATGACAATAATAATTTGATACAACGATGGGAGGTAACGATTTGTGAACGCAGCATGTGATGACGGAGGACGGAGGCGTGATGGATGTGATGGAGGAGGAGCATCGACAGCTGCATGCGCTAATGCTGACGCAGGCGGAGCACGGAGGCTCCGGACGAGCAGCGGAACAGGGCACAGCTCCAGGCTGGTGTCTGTGAGGAACCGACACCACCTCAGCATCAGATGCAGGTCATCACGAGTTCCGTCCTGTCAGATGCGTTACGCTGCTGTTGGGAAGTCTTTCCAACACTGATTCTCACGTTCTAAGGACGGAAACGTTCATGCCCTTGAGCTGCAAAGTGCAGGAAAACTAGGCTTTAGAGCTTGTTCTTCCTCGTTTCCACACGATGAGTCTGTAAGTTCTCTATGTTTCGCCAGCTGTAACAAAGCGGGTTTGGAGGAAGAACGACAGGAGACAGAGAGTGAGGAGGTTCAGAGAGAGTGCGACAGAGACGATCCGAGCAGACGAGAGGGAGATAAACGCTCTTCTGCAGCGTCGCAGCCTCAGAATCCCACAAACAGGACATTCATCCTCACAGCTGAGTCACAACGCGTCGGGTGTGGAGTGTAAACACATAGAGGACAAATGATGACAACACAACACTTGGTTTCACTGAAAACAAGCAGAAACACGGGTCCAGGCCCAAAGAACTCCTCCCTCACGACGCGTTGAACCTTCACCTCTTTCAAGCTCTGAGTCGGCTCCTTCTGCTGCAGTCGTGATCCAAAGCGAAGACAGAGGCATCGCAACAGAAAGCAGGAACATTCACACCTCCTGCATCGCTCTGTGACGCTTCAGTCACGTTTAACGTCCTGTTTAAGTGCTGTTTACGTTCCAGACAGCGTGAAGTGAAGCATTGTGGAGGATAAATCACTGGAGCTTTTGTGTTTTCATATCTTAGCGACTCAGAGTCTCAGCTTTGCACATATCAAACTCACTCTAGTTCCTTCGCAGGTAACGCTTCATAAAGCGGCCTGTGATTTACAGCGTCATAAATCACGCACCGGTGAAACTCACTGGCTCCTCCTGATAAGTGGAGGAAAGAAAGAGCAGCAGAACCAGGGAGCAAGGATTTATATGACTCATGAAAGGAGGAATAAACGATAGCTTAAGCCATTTATCGCTGCACCAGCGTAGACCTACAACTAAACACACTCCACCGTGTTGAATCACTAATATTGTTTATCTGCTGAAGAGCTGCTTTGTTTTCTGGTTATGAGCTGCTGCAGCTGCACGACCGCGTCCCGTTTCATAATTGGTAAATGATGTCTTGGTTTCCAGCTCCAGTATCTTTGGGAGGTAATGCATGTGACACCGCCTCCTGTAGGAGGATCCTGGCTTTACGTCTGTGTTGAATGACAATCTGCTGTATGTGAAGCCGCTGAGCCGCTGAACTCATTAGTTACAGCTCATTTATATCTGTTTCGAGCATA